>NC_050446.1:21123579-21148579 GCF_903995425.1 Onychomys torridus
TAACCAAACAAGTGAAAGACCTGTGTGAGAAGAGCTTCAAGTCTTTGAAGAAAGAAGTTAAGTAGGATATCAGAAAGTGGAACTATTTCCCGTGTTTGTGGACAGGTGTGTAGCAAGAATCTTAACAGGTCTTCTTAATAAAAACAAACCTGGAGCCAGGTTTTGGGGTGAATTCTGGAAGATCAGGGAAGCAGAACACACCACAGCTACCTCACCTCGCCTGTTCTCCAGTTGATCCTAATTCCTCAGCCTGGAAGTCTCTGAGTCCTTATCCGAAATGAATCTCAGCTGAACTGCTGCTCCAAAACCTGAATGCTTAACCAGCCAAATGCTGCTAGTTTCTGGTCCTCATACCTTATATACTTATATATCTTTCTGCCTTCTACCATTGCTCCCTGGGATTAAAGTCTCAATTTCTGGAATTAAAGCCATGAGTTACCATGCTTGGCTGTATGCTTGAACAGATGGATTTCTGCCTCTGGAATGCTAGGATTAAAAGTGTGTGCTTCCATTTCCTATCTTCTATGTTTAATAATTGTGGTGGTTCTGTCTCTTACCCAAGGTAAGTTTATAAGGGTGCACAATACTTTGGGGAACACAATACCACCACATAGGTGGGATCAACATAGTAAAAGTGACAATCTTACCAGAAACAATCTACAGATTCAGTGCCATCCCTCATCAAAATCCCAATGCAATTCTTCACAGACCTTGAAGGAACAATACTCAACTTCATATGGAAAATCAAAAAATCCCAGGATAGCCAAAGCAATCTTTTTTTGTTTGTTTTGTTTTGTTTTTTGTTTTGTTTTCAAGATAGGGTTACTCTGTGTAGCTTTGCACCTTTCCTGGAACTCACTCTTTAGCTCACAGAGATCAACCTGGATCTGCCTCCCCAGTTCTGGGATTAAAGGCATGCACCACCACTGCCTGGCAAACAAAAACAATCTTATATAACAAAGGAACTTCTGGCGGCATCACCATTCCTGACTTCAAGCTCTACTATAGAGCTATATTAATAAAAATAGCATGGTATTGGCATAAAAACACCCATATTGATCAATGGAATCAAACTGAAGAACCTAACATTAACATACACACCTATGAACACTCGATTTTTGACAAAGAAGCCAAATACACAATGGGAAAAAAAGCATCTTCAACAGATGGTGCTGGCATAATTGCATATCCACATGTAGAAGAATCCAAATAGATCCATATCTATCACAACATACAAATCTCAAGTCCAAATGAATCAAAGACATCATCATAAACCCCGTTATTCTGACTCTCATAAAAGAGAAAGTGGTAAATAGCCTTGAATGCATGAGCACAGGAGACCACTTCCTAAATACCACACCAGTAGCACAGACACTGAGAGAAACAATTAATAAATCGGACCTCTTAAAACTGAGAAGCTTTTGTAAGGCAAAGGGCACTGTCAATAAGACAGAATGGGAAAAATTCTTTATCAACCCAACATCAGACAGAGGGCTGATCTCTAAAATGTATAAAGAACTCAAGAAACTAGACAGCAAAATATCAAATAATTCAACTTAATAATGGGCTACAGAACTAAACAGGGAATTTTTGACAGAAGAATCTCAAGTGGTCAGAAGACATTTAAGGAAATGTTCAACATCCTTAGTGGTCAGGAAAATGCAAATCAAAACAACAATGAGATACCATCTTATGCCAGTCGGTATGGCTGAGATAATAAAAACAGAAGAGAGCTTATGTTGGAGAAAATGTGGAGAAAGGGGAATAGTCATCCACTGCTGTTGGGAATGCGTTCTTGTATAGACACTCTGGAAATCAATACTGCAGTAACTCAGAAAATTGGGAATCCATATACCTCAACACCCAGCAATACCACTCCAGGGCTTATACCCAAAAGTTACTCAACCATGCCATAAAGACATTTGCTTAACCATGTTCATAGCAGCATTACTTGTAATAGCCAGAACCTGGAAACATCCTAGATGCCCTTCAACTGAAGAATGGATATAGACAATGGAGTCTACGTAGTGGTTAAAAAAAATGTCATCATGAAATTTGTAGGTAAATGGATGTAACTAGAAAAAATAATCCTGAGTGAGGTAACCCAGACCCAGAAAGAAAAATACGGTATGTACTCACTCATAAGTGAATGTCAGAAGCAAAGCAAAATATATCCAGCATACAACCCACAACCCACGAGAAGATAGATAAAGAGGAGGACACTAAGATAAACACACATGGATTGCCCCAGGAAGGGCAAAAGGTTAAGATCTCCTGGGAAAACTGAGAAGGAGAAATAGAGGGGAGGGGATGGGAGGTGGGAACATGGGGGAGAAACAGGGAGGGAGAGCAATGAAAGAGATATCTTGACAGAGTGTATCATTAAGGGGACAGGGAGAAATTTGCAGCTAGAGAAAACCCCAGGAACTCACCAGCTTGTCCCCAACTAAAACTCATAGCAATGTTGGAGAGGGTTCTTGAACTAGCCTTCCCCTCCACTCAGATTGGTGTCTACCCTAATTGTCATCATAGAGCCTACATCCAATGTCTGATGGAAACAGATGCAGAGACCCACAGCCAAGCAGTTGGCCAAGATCCTGGAGTTGAAGAGAAGGAGGAAGGATTATAAGAGCAAGGAGGGGGTGCCAGAATCATGATGGGAAAAACTACAGAAGTAGCTGAACCAAGCTAATGGGAGCTCATGGCCTCTGGACTGACAGCTGGAGAGCCTATATGGGACCAAACAGGCCCTCTGAATGTGGGTGAAAGTTGCATTGCTTGATGTGGATTTATTTGTTGGTCCCCTGGCAATGTCACCAAGACTTTTCCCAGGTACACAAGCTGGTTATTTAGATCCCATTCCCTATGGTATAAGGTCTTACTCAGCCTTGATGCAGGAGGGAGGGGCGAGGTCTAGCCCCAACATGGTATAATAGCCTGTGTTGGCTACCTAAGGGAGGCCTTACTCTCTATGAGGAGAGGCTGGGGGTGCGATGGTGATAGGTAGGGGGGAGAATGAGAAGATGAGGGAGGGGGAGTGGGTTGGTATGTAAAATGAAAGAAAATCTTTTTTTTTAAATAAAAAATTGTAAAAAAAAAAAAATAACACCGGCAAACAAAAAAATAAAAGAGTCTCCAAACAACCAAGGCTGTTGCCAAGAGTACAGGTTGCTCTCCACAAATTTATGGCAAGGCCACATTGCTGAAGATATCACCTACAGAACTCACTGATCATGGAGGAGTCAATATACACAGAAACACAACCCCTATGTGCAGGAGACTTTGGTACAGAAAGATACTCTCCATGATACTAAGGAGAAATGAAACAACTAACACAACCACAAAACCTTTGACTTTCTAATGTCCTACCTGTAAGATATGCTAGGGCAATGGTGGGGTACAGCTTGCCAAGTAACCAACCAATAACTGATTTGACTTAAGGCCTCCTCCACTAGAAGGAAAGTGTACCCAACACTGCTTGGATGGCTGAGAACCTTAGACAAGATTGCCCAAGAACCTAGGGTAAAACCAAATACCTCTTCTCTAAATAAGAAAAACATAGCTATAAAGTGATTCCTAATGACATTCTGCTATACTTACATATCAGTGCCTTGCTCAGTCATCATTAGAGAAGCTTCCTTCTGTAGCTGATGAGAACAAAAACAGAGACCCACACTCAAGCTTTATGTAGAGACAGGAGATCTTGAAACCCTCATCCCTAAAAGGGAAGCCTCCATCAGGTCCCTCTCCTCAGATCTCAGGGAACTCCTCTGAAGAAGAGGCAGAAAGAGTGTAAAATCCATTGGGTTCAGAGGGCACCAAGAAAACACAGTAATTAAAGCAAATACCAACTCATGGAGTCAGAGACAGCATCCACAGTGCCTGCACAGATCTCTACCAGATGGGGTCCAAGATTTGAAAGGAGAAATGGACACAAGTCCCCATCCCTAACCCAGAAGGTGTCTCCAATTGATAACCTCTTTCAAATTAAAACTTAGTTTTCTCCAAGGGAGTTTGAAAGTACTCCTAAGGGTAGGTAGGCTGCATTCCCAGAAGTAGAGGGCCAACAGAAAAGAAACTCAGTGGCATCTTTGGAAGTTCCTGGTGTCTTTATGTCATGTCATGGATTTTCTCTTTCTTTTTTTTTCTTCATTGTGTTATTTTTAAGTTTAGTTTATATATTTTTTCTCTTTTTATACTATAGGTCTCTTGTATATCTATCTATCTATATCTATATCTATCTATCTATCTATCTATCTATCTATCTATCTATCTATCTATCTATCTTGGGTTCCTGATTATTGTTTTTATGGGTTTCTTGAGTATGCCATGGATTGGGTCTCTGATTCTCATGCAGTTTTCTTTCTGTCTGTTTTATTCTATTCTGATGTGTTATGTTTTATCTTATTTTATTTTGTTATTTAAATAGAGATCAAATTCCACAAAGGACTAAAAATATAGGTTAGTTGTAGACTATTTACATCCTGAGGAAGAATGTTCTGTGGGGGGCAGTCTGTCCAAGTGAAAGAGAAGATTAAAGACTTACATGAGCTGACTCACAAACTATATCCCCCAGGGGCTGACTCCTTTGCAGCACTCTCCTCTGGGTCTCTTGACTCCTCCTACCCCTCCCTTTGCCTGTCTCCTTGAGTCTCTTTCCTCCTTGGACTCAGAGACTCCACTGAAGCCTTAGAACCTGACCTACCTTGGCAAGGCAGAGTGGGGAAGTCAACCCTCCAGTCTTGTCTGTTCACAGTTTGGGCCTGGCAGTAGGTGAAGTGTGGGGCAGTTCCCTGCCTAGGTGTCAGTGTGGCCACACTTGAAGCTGGTCCCAGGTGGAGTCTCTTTGTGCCACATAATCATGATTGCTGCCTATTTCTGCAGGGTTTCTCCAGAAAAAAAAAATAAAATAAAAAACCTGGCAAATTTACACAGTGGTCCATAAACCAGACACTTGTGACTAAATTTCCCTGGGTCTCCTACTATCACCTACCTGCCTGTCTCCTCACCCTCAACCTTTGACAGACATACCTCCCAGCCTTGCTGGTATCCCTACAACATCCCAATTCAGCATAAAGAAGTCAGATGATAACTACAATCAGCCCTTATTAACAGAAAAATATTGGAATGTTAAGACCCCACACTCCTCCAATTGAATTGTCACTGACATTGTCCTAAATGACAGTTTGGGCCCAGCTCAGTCTAGACTTTTGATAGGTTCAACAAAGGATTACTGATGTATACACTCATTACTCCTCATAAACCTGTGAAATGGGTTTCTGTCTGCTAAGATGAGCTATTACTCCCTTATCTCCCCCTGCTTCAGCAAATGAGGCATCTACATCCCTATTAGCACATACCCATAACTTACCAAACTTCCATGCTGCCTACTGGTCTCTTCTGGCTCTCAAACCTCCTCACCAGGCTCTTTTGGCCTGCATACCTCGCCCACTTCTTTAAAATAGGCATGACTTTCCTTACCATTATTCTATTCTCTGCCTCACAGAGGGTATTTATGTACTCCTTCCAAATATTTTTGCTTCTCTTTTTCCCCCAAGACATAATCATGACAGCTTTGAACTCCCCAAATAAACCTTCTTTCCACCTGTGGAATGGCCTGAGTCAGGGTTTTACTGCTCCCTCCCTTACACTTACTTGTGTGTCTAGTGGGTATGTACATGTGAAGGAAGGCACCTATGGAGACCAGAGTTGTTGAACACATGGAGCTGAAATTACACCAGTAGTTTGTGAATCACCATCCTCTGTGACTCAAAGAGGTACTCTTAACCAATCATTCTGACCCCACACTCTCTGGATTTTTATAACTGGGGATAGAATGCTAATTTTAGTCTTATAGTCTTCTTAGCCTTCACCTAAATCTGAAGTTAAGATAGATCATATTCTAACAAATACACAAAGATCCGACAGTATCAATTAAGTGTCATTCTTAAGTTTTCTAATGTCAGAAGGCGATAGACAGGTGTTTCTGTGTATAGACTTTCTTGTGTTTCCCCCAGGTCTTTTGTGGACAAATGCTGTACAAAGCAATAATTACTCCTTAAACAGAGATCATATCTACCCACTGTACATTTTAGGAATTAAGAAACAGGCCCATCTTTCAGCATCTTCATGAATACTTGTTTGGTTTTTTGTTTGTTTAGTTTGTTTGTTTTGTTTTTCTTTTTTTTTTTTTCTCTTGTGGAGCTGAGGATCGAAACCAGGGTCTTGTGCTTGCTAGGCAAGCGCTCTACCACTGAGCTAAATCCCCAAACCCTTCTTTTGTTTTTCAAGACAGAGTTTCTCTTTGTGGCATTGTGCCTTTCCTGGATCTTGCTCTCTAGACCAGGCTGGCCTCAAACCCACAAAGATCTGCCTGCCTCTGCCTCCCAAGTGCTAGAATTAAAGGCATGTGCCACCATCTCCCAGCCATCTTCATGAATCTTTACTGCTGATTAGTTAATAAATAATTGAGAAGAGAACAGACAAATTTGAAGTGAATCCTAGGTACCTACCTGCTTTGAGACACAATAATATATTATTGATATATTGATATAGTGATATAATATAGCTATACATAGAAAGATCAAGGAATTTTTCAAGAGGGAAGCCAATTATCAGGGAATATTTGGGGTCATTCAACCTTTAATAGCTGTCTTCTTCTGCTATGAAAATCTTGTGTGCTCATATACTACTAGGCCATATGGCAAACAGTTAAGTTTCTCAGACTATCTGCTGATCTACTAAGTAACACCCCTACAGAGCCTAGGAGACAGGTGAACTCTAGATGCATATCCTTGTTTCTTACAAATAGAGCTCAGGCTTTCCTTCCCAACACTGGCCAAATGTCATTTTAGATCATTTGACTCGGAACAAAAGATTTTTACACATCCAGGTTGGAGTGAAGGGGAGGCAGAATTCCTGATCAGAGAGAATCGTGGTTAGAGAGAAGGTAACAAGGCAGAGGGTTTTTTTTTTTTGTTTGTTTTTTGTACATAATAGGATTGGGTCAGGTCAAGAGAGTAGAAAGAGAAGAAATTAGCATGGATGGATAAACTGAAGATGAAGAAGAGATCAAACCACATAGGAGCTTATTACATCTATGAGAGGACAGACAACAAAGGGACAGAGAGGAGCTGAGTTCAGGACAGAATTGAAGTTGTATAGATAGAATTGTGTCTTAGAGAAATAAAGTAAATGGACAAAAGAGCATGGTGTAAATAGATTCTTTTCCTTCCCTTAACACCATGCTGGACGTAGTGTCTTCTTCTTGACTCTGGGAGGAATTGTCTCTAGGCAGGCCCCTGGGGAAATTCCTATATCTACCCTTTGCATTTTCTTTCATCTGTCTGTCTGCCTGTCTATTTATCTATCTATCTATTTATAGATATAGTCTACCTACTTAGCCCAGACTGGCCTGCATCTCTCTATGTAGACCCCAAATGGTGCTAGAAACAACTGGGCATTTAATGTGGAAGAGTGAACTAGATCTTTATATTTATGCATGCATAAAAATCAACTCCAAATGGACCAACTGCCTTAATGTAAGAACTGATCCTAGGAAATTGCTTTTGGAAAAGAAGGGAAAAGTCACCAAGATAGAGACATAGAGGCATATGTGTGAATTAAAGACACTTGGACATTGTTGGCAGAGCACACATTGATACAATCATCATGAGACACAATGTGGAGATATCTCAAAGTTTGAAACCATGTCTGTCCTGTGACCCAGTCATCCCAACATTCTGGACATAACAAAGGAAAGGAGGTCAGGATGCCAAAGAGACCTCTGTACTGCCCCATGTATCTGAGACCTATTCATGACAGCCAGGCTATGGAGTCAACCAGCATGTAGCGAGGGGTGAAATGATACAACACAGTACAGGACCTCTCATAAAACCCAAAACAGATGGCCCATGCTGGCTGTGTCTCCTCAGGAAGAGAAGTGAGCTGCTTTTTGAATTTCTTCTGACAGTGATTTGGTTGCAAGGGGCCAGGCTCCTGTCATTTTGGAAGACTCTCAGTCTCTAGTTCACATGACAGCACAGAGCATCCCTTGTCCCTTGAAGGAAACTCTGCCCCCATCAACAGGATAGGAATGGCAGGGCAGAAATACAAGTTGAAGAGGGAACCAGGTTACAGGTTACACAAAGACAGTGCCTTATAGTTAGAAGTCAGGGCCCTCATGAGCATTTCCACACCCAAATATCTTTATGATGATGTTGAAATAGGACAACTGCAGAGAAAGTTGGAAGTATTACAAAATGAATCAAAACCTAATCCTTTAACAATGTGTCTACCCTACATCCACATGTCTGTTGAAGAAGAATGCAATTAGGCCTTATAATTCAGGAGGTACCAAACTTTCACCCCAGTACCCAAGATTCTGAACAGGATTATCAGTATTTGTAGGTCAACCTAGGCTGCAGAGCAAGACCCTGTCTCAGAAAAAGAAAGGGGAGATGGATACTGAGCCTTATGGTCCACCTGAGTCAACCTGAACGACACTATGCTAAGAAAAATTACCCTTAACAGAGAGAAATACTGGATATGTGGAGCCTAAAACAAAATTCTCCATTATTGACAATAGCGGGATGGAGAGATGTTTCTAGGATGTAGACTAGGCAGTATGTAGGAGGAAGATGGCAGAGATCCAGTGCACAGAATGAAGACCAAAGTGCATCATAGAGAATTAGTGCTGCTCTCATCACAGGGAGAAATGGTGCGTTCAGAAGACAGACATGCTGACCAATTCCACTATCAAAATATTCATATAGATATAAATCAGGACATCAGAGCATGTGGTTCAAATACACAAAGGAATTTATTGTAGCAAGAAAACAGCCTCTTTATTCAGAGATATCATTTTGTCCAGTGCCTGTCTTTCTTGGTAACACTTCTGCAGAGCAATCTTATGCCCATCTCTCTGAGCACATCATCGATGGCTGATCTTCACCTGGATACACAATACATAAAGTCATCAGTCACTCAGCTCTCACTGTCTAGGACCTGTCCTTAGAGACTGTCCTCATGGTTCAGTTCTCTAGGTATTGGTTGATGTCACTCTCTAAAAGGGGCCCCACTATAAAAAGCCCTCAAATTACTGTCAGTGTTCTCTATGTCTGTCCCTTGCAGCTGGCATTATTTGAGATGGAGAAGTGGTATCCCTGCCTAGGTGGTCAAGGGAACTGTTGACTCCATGCAGTAGATGGAGGGGACTTGATCAGCACCTCACCCTCACATGGCTCCTGCCAGGACAGAGAGGCATCGCCCTCAGTGAGGTAAGTCTCCAAGCTGCCTCAGACACTGTTCCCCCCAAACCAGGGGTTAGTACAAGAGCCTGGGTGCTACCTGGGTCAGTAGACATTTTCCCTTGTTCCTCTTAGTCCATCTGCTTGAAAGTCTCTGGCGCAACTTCTCTGTCAGTTAGAAGAAGCCTCTTCTATCAAGGAGACCTGAAAACAAGGCATTTAGTAAGATTACCAAATGCTCAGTTGTCCATCACACTGTAGCCAATCACCCCTTTCCCATGGCCTGAGTAGAGGCACATCACCTGTGTGTCCCTCTTCCATCCAGTGTGTTAGGGCTTGAGTGGCATCTCCTGCTCTAAGCACCATCCAGTTGAAAATGTCCCTTACTGAGTGTAGTCCTAGGAGTCTCCTTGGTAGCCCCAGCATGAGGTCATACAGGCAGCAAAGGTCTTTCCCAGCCTGCTGCCTGGGGACACAAAGCTTTAGGGAAAGCAATGTCCCTACAGGATGTCAGAAAGAAAACAGCTGGAGTCTTTGTGTGAGATACTGTTGAAAATAGTATCTTGGGGTGTACTACAGTTTAGGCCTAAGGAGGGGTGTGAATCTGACCCCTTAAATCCCTTTAAGTGTCTCTGAGTTGTCTTTGAAGGTGGAAATATGGCAGGAGATCAGGGGCCACCCAGAGGAACACCCTCACTGTCAAGCTGGAGGTTGCCATTTTTTTTTCCATCAACTGTTTCTGTCCAAGATCATGCTTGGAACAAGCTCCATCTCTGAATCCAACTGTAAACACTCCAGACTTCACCTTGCTTGCACTCAAAGCACAGCTGGTGGGTCTTACCTTGCACAGGACCGGATGCCCTGAGCAAATGGTGCACCATGGCATGTGCTGGCTTCACGTGGCTCCTGCGAAGCAGTAGAGCAAGGTGGTAAGTGTAGAGCAGGGGTGGGGTGTGGAGACAGGAACAAGCTGAGTTAGAGGAATCTGAGGCATTTCCAGGAGGGAAATCACATGGAATATGAAATCACCTTGCTTGGAATGGGAGTCCTCTCCAGTTCAAGCAAACATCACTAAGGTCAACTGTGTGCAAGGTACATTGAGAGAAGTGTGTGTGTGTGTGTGTGTGTGTGTGTGTGTGTGTGTGTGTGTGTGTGTGTGTGTGTTTCTGTCTGTCCAGATAGAGTATAGAAGAGTGCATCCATATGACTCAGGTTGCAAAGCAACAAACAGGTTCACCAATAATAGTGCTGGGGGGAGTTGTGAAGGTGTCTGGATCTTGTTGGGTAGGAAGCCAGCTGTCTAGTAGGCCAGGATAGTGCTGAGAGCTACACCATAGCTAATGGACTTACCTGTTCCCACACTCTACCTTCCCAAATGAGCACAAGATGGACACACCCTGCAAGCTTGTTCCTGTTTCTGGCTCCAATCTGGTCAACAATATTCGTCTTGAACACATGCAAACTGGTCAGGCCCTCTGGGGTCCTCCTCTGCTTCCAGTGCTGCTGTCTCTTCTAATGGCTCACAGGTACATCTGGAGACAGGTAGCTGGACTGACGATCTCTCTGTGCATGGAAGGTCCTCTGAGGCCTGTTTTCCTAATGATCACAGCACTCTGTGGATACTTGTTTAAAAGATTTCTGGTCCTACAGAGTGCTTCACTTTACTGGCACAATTGTGGCACCGCCAGCCATCATGAACCTACTTACAAGGGAGAGTCGGGAGGCTCATGAGTCTGTCAGATCTGCCTCTCAGAATCCTTTATCAGTCCTCAGGGTCCACGTGAACTGAGAAGGCTGTGGCATGCCCCCTCCTCCCAAGTCTTCATCTGCAGACACAGGAACACTTTGCTCCTGGTTTCAGCCTGTGATATGAACACAGCTTCCCATGGCACACAGCCATCTGAACTTCCTACCTGGCTCTCCCCGGCGCTGCCATGTGCATCCTCAGCATGCTGCTCTCCACTCTCTGGTTTCAGCCTAGGGGACCACAGTGCCTCCAACAGCACTTGAAACAGACACAAGAAAGGGGCCTCTTAGGAGAGAATATGCAGGTCTTCTGCTTGGCTGTGCTGGCCCTGTGCAGTGCTGGGCCCTCAGTCGGATCCCTCCTGAGCGCCTGCCCCATTGCTCTCTTCAGCAACCCTTCTCCTCATCCATGCCCAGCCTCGGGCCACTATCCTCTGCTGTCTGTCTACATCTACGTCAAGTTTCTCAGGAAGGATACTGTGGGGTTTGCTTTCTGGTGTGATAATATGTTATCACCTACTCCTATAATTTGTTTATTTAAAAGCATACAGCTTAGTGAGGAAAGGTACTTGATCCCAAGCGTGGGGACCTTAATTCATTCCCTAGGACCCAAATGGTACAAAGACAGAACTGATTCCTGCAAGTTAACTTCCACACTAATATAGTAAATAAATATCTTTTTCTTTAAAGAAAAGAATATAATTTTTAAAAAGGCCTAGATATGTAAGTGCTCTGTAGCCTCTCCACCTACCTGTTACCTTGGCTGCCTCCATGGCCCTTTAAGCTCACATCCAGGATTTTGTTGCGGCCTAGGCGCTCCCTCTTTTCTGTTGGTAAGCAGCAACATAACCTTCTCAGGCCTTTTATAACCCTGTTCTGTAGGCTCTTCCAAAATCGCTTTCTAAAGGGGGCTCTGGGTGCAGTCTGTCTCTGGCCACTGAGGTGTCCCTGGGATGTTTCTGGGGAGGATGGGCTGAGGTCTTTTTCTTGTACAATGGGACCCTCATTTTGGGCCTCCTTGCTGGAGAATGGAGGTGATTTATCTTGTGAGGTCATGTTGCTCTTTGAAGCAGCTGTAGCCATACTGTGGGGCTGTGCCCTGAGATCCTCCTGAAGTGCATTTCCTGGGAGAGATGAGCTGGTCTTTTCATCTCCCCGACCAGCTGTAGCTGCATTGCGGGGCTGTCCTCTGAGATCCTCCTGAAGTGCATTTTGTGGGAGAGATGAGCTGCTCTTTTCATCTCCCCGACCAGCTGTAGCTGCATTGTTGGGCTGTCCTCTGAGATCCTCCTGAAGTGCAGATTTTGGGAGAGATGAGCTGGTCTTTTCTGCTCTCTGACTATCTGTAGCCACACTGTGGGTGTGGGGCTTCCCGCTGAGTTCCTCCTGAAGTGAGGTTTGGGGGAGAGATGAGCAGAGGTTTTCACCTGGAAGGTTGATGTCTTTGCACTGAACTTCTTCCTTAGAGGTGTGATGAGATAAAACATCCTGTGAGGACACCTTGTTCTTTGACGTGTTTAGGCCAGCTTCGGACACATCCAGGAATGACTGGTTGGAATAACTTTCCAGTCCTGAAGACACTCCGGGACATATATCACTGGAAGTGTTAATAGTGCTCTCTGAATCCCCGCAAGAGCTGTTCATGGAGTGAGGATCATATACATGCTGGGGGCAGATAATGTGAACCGGGGCTGTTTTCTTGTTAGGGCAGTTCAGGGTGGGAGGCGTACTGTACCTCGTTCTCCCCTTTTTGTCGTTCTCAGGACTCTCAGGTAGAGTGGGCAAAATGGGAGAAGTGGGAAGGATGGGGACACTAGATCCCCTCTTTATAGTCACTTTTGGTATCGTGGGAGGGCCTGTAAGGTTCAAGGTTCCAGAAGACTGCTTGGGCTGAAGATCTTTTATAAAGCTCTCTTTCCAGGGTGACTGCTGCTTAAGAATCAAGTATGTGGCCATCACCTGATCAAACTTCTTCTCCCGTAAAGCTTCCATTACCTCTCCTTGCTTATAACCCATGACGCCCATGATGACCATCACAGTGGGGTCTGGGAAGCTGTCCTCATCGTTCTCTCTAAAGGGACTGGGAGAACCTTCACTGCCATGCTTTAGCCATTGAAAGCCCACAACGTCATCTATTCTTGGTCTTTGTCCAGGATTTACAGTTAACAACTTACCAATAACGTCCCAAAGCTCTGGCGACAGCTTGAATTTAACAGAGTACTTTCCTGCCAAGATCTTCTCCTTTAGTATTTCAAAGGTAACTCCCATGAAAGGGAGGCACCCTGTCGACATAAAGTATAGCACAACCCCCAAGCTCCAGATGTCGATTGCTAGGCCATCGTAGGCTTCACGTTTAAAGAGTTCTGGGGCGCAATAAGGAAGGGTCCCACAGAAATATGCCAGCTTCTGCCCCATGGTAAGCTTGGTGCCCAGCCCAAAATCACTGAGTTTTATATTGCCTTTGCCATCCACTAAAATATTTTCAGGCTTTAGATCCCTGTGAGCAATCCCTTTCCTGTGACAATACTGGAGGGCACATACCATCTGTTTAAATACCTTACAGGATTCCTCCTCTGGTAGGTAGCCAAACTCCACAATCTTGTCCATCAGCTCTCCCCCTGTGGCATGTTCCATAACCATGTAAGTGTTATTTGTGGTGTCGATTATGTGCAAAAGTTTAATGATATTGGGATGGTCTAGAGATTTCATTATTTCAGTTTCTGATTTGATGAATCTATTCTTTGTGCCTTTTGGAAGAACTTTTACTGCTACCTTTGTCTGGGTGAGTAGATGGCTAGCCAATTTTACTTCTCCAAATGATCCTCGGCCAAGAGTATTTAAGATTTTATAGTACGCTGTTAATGCCTCTTCGTCAAAGGAGTTGTGCTGTAGGGTTTTGCCTTGAGCCACTTCCCACTTCTTCATCTTTGTTGATATAAATGCTTGTACCAACACCAACTACTGTTGCAAGATAAAAATTAATCAAAAGTGGGTCTAGGAGAAACATTTATAGCTATAAATTCCTGCAGTTAAAACATATGATGGATGTCCAAAATAACCTAATGATGCATGTCAAGGACATAGGAAAACAAGAACAAGCCAAACCCAAAAGAAATAGAAGAAATGCTCAAGTTCAGAACAGAAATTGATTAAACAGAAACTAAAATACAAACACCAATGTAACAAAGACTTGATTATTTTAAGAATAAATATAACTGATGTGATCTTAACCAAAATAACGAAAAGAAAAGTTTAAGATACAAGTTATCAATATTAGAGACAAACTAAATAACTAATAGAAAACTTTAAGATTCAAGTGAATAATAAGGGAGACACAATAACATGGTATTACCTGAGATACAACTGAAATCCAGACATCTAGACAATCACGAGGGAATGTTTTTAAAATGTCCCAGTGAATTGGAAAAATCTAGAATAACCTTCTAGACATACATTAGCTACCAAAACTCAACTAAGAAGATATGAAACACCTAAACTGAAAGACTGTAAGAGCCAGAGGCAGTGGATGACAACACAAACTGTTTTCTGGACAGAGTAGGGCAGTTGTCCACCTGAGTTTATAGCATTGTGACCTGCTTAAGCATCCCAGACAACAGTCTCAGCACGGAGAGGGGAGGTGGGACAAGAAGTCACACTCCTAATGAGCTATTGACAACTGATAGATTCCAGGAGAGGGAGAACACATTTTAAGGGTGTGGCCCCTGGTAGGTGGGACCGACCATGCTTCCCTGGAAGGCCATATATCCAAGAGTATAAGGACAACAGACACTGTACTTGGTGGTGAAAAACAAAACAAAAATACCCAAATATGGGTGGCAAGAAAGGGGGTGTGTAAGATCTGGGAGGAATTGGAGGAAGGGATAAACATGACCAAAATATATTGTATGAAATTCTCAAAGAACTATTTCAAACAGAAAGAAAAGCCACAACATCGGAGTGCAGAGCTAAGCCGCTAGTTAGCCATAGAGGCCAGGTGGTGATGGCTCACACCTTTAATCCCAGCACTCAGGAGGCAGAGGCAGATGGATCTCTGTGAATTAAAGGCCACTCTGGACTACATGAGGCTAATCCAGTCTAAAGCAAAAACAGAGCCAGGTGGTGATGGCTCACACCTTTAATCCCAGAAGAAGGAAGGTGGAGATCTGAAGGGATAGGGCTGGGCAGAGAGAGGAATATAAGGTGGGAAGACAGGAGATCATTATATTCAGTCTGAGGATTCCTGGAGACAGAATCTTGTATGCTTTCATTCTGAGGATGGGTGGAGGTAAGAAGTCTCTCTCTAGTGGCTGGCTTTTTTGTTTTAATGGTCTTCAGGAAAGCTTTGTTAGAGCATAAACAAAATATCACCAAGACACCAATGCTTCTCAGATGATTGCATGAAATGAAAAGGGAAGGATGCTTCCAGACTCATCCTAGGAGCCTGTATTACTCAGGTACAAAACCAGGTGGATACAGTAACAAGAGAAAGGTATAGTTAAAGTCCTTGGTGAACACAGATGCCACAGTCCTTAGTAAGAGTACTCAGTACTTCACACAAACTTCAACAGCACTTAAAAGGACCATACTTGATGATGAAGATGGGTTCACCCAGTCTTGTAAGAGTTGCAACATGTGCCAACTGACTAGCAATGTTGTGCAGAAACAGAAGGGCAGGAATCGTGTACTCAGCGAGAAAGAGTGAAATTGTCATTTTTCAGTAAAAAACACATGGACCTGGAAACCATGGTGTTGTGTATAACAAGCCAGGTCCCACAAAGACATTTGTTTTTAAATTATAGATCACAGGTTGGGGAGGGGACCGGATAGTAAACGGGAATATTAGGGATGTGAAGGGGAAAGAGGAGGGGATAAATATATAGAGTAGGGGAATATTATCAAAGTAAATTATGTGCAGATACAGAAATGTTACAGTGATTTTTTTTTTTTACTTTTTATGCTTAATATTTACTAACAAAAACTTTAAAAAGTAAAAAGAGGCAAAGAAAATGAGTAGTTAGAAAAAGAAAAATGGAGGATAGGTAACAAAGAAAATTTAAAATATGTAAAAACATATTTTAACATATAAAACCAGAAACATAAATTACAAAAAATGAAATGAAAAACTAATACCAATACCCCAAAGCACAACCAGCAAAGTGAGAGAAAAACTCACTCTGTCAAGTACAGCAAGTCACCAGCATCCGAGTCTGAAACTTCACCAATATTCAGGTCCAAAACTTTTACCAGCGTCCGAGTCCCACAGATCACCACCCAACAGCTCTCTGTACTAGAAGGACAAACCCAGCCCTGGGCAATGTGTTATATGCACAGGTGTCAGTCATTCCTCACAGTGGCTCCTTGTGAGGTCAGAGCAAGACATGGACCAATGAGGGATGGGCACACTCCTGTCAAAGGACTGTATTAGCTACTCTGCAGTCACTGCTACCAAGTGCCCCCAGAAAGTAACATGAGGAAGGGTTTGTTTCAGCTCACACTCTATGAGAACAGGGAAAGCATGGTGGCAATGGTAATTGGTGTTAGCATGTGGCTGCTTACACTGTACCGGTGGTCACCCCACCTCCAACACCAGGATAACCAACTGCCTCCTGGAGCTAGACCCCACCTCCTAAAGCTAGACCCCAACTTCCCAAGACAGCATCACCTTCTGGAGACCACAAGTTCAAACACAGAAGTCTGCACACGGGACATTTCACAAGCAAACCCTAGGAAGGACTGGCTGCCACTTTAACAGTAGTAACAACAGAAATGGAAACAAGGACATCACAGGCCCCTAAAGCTCTGTGTTTTATTGGGTATAGACTCTGATATCTATCAGTAAGAAAGTGAACCGAGAGGATGTCCCAATGGACTTTGCAAATATGATCAAAAACGCTGTGGCAATAGCTTGGCTGTTATAGACCTCAACATTATCTACATTCAAAGTAGATATTTCAAATTCAGATATTTGGGGTGCATGAGGTGTATTTTTGGATATATGATGGCTGCTTTCTTATTGTAACCTGGCAGTTTGTTATATGTTTTCACATGATCCTGGGAAGGACTGGCCTCTGTTTCAGGCCCTGTTCTATAGGCGACACATTCTGTCATGATGGTGAACCTCCTGGGTTGGTACCACCAAACACCCCAACTCTCAATATTATCATTGCTTTGGGATTGAAGATCCAACATGGATTTGGAGGGACACATGTTCTAACATGATACCCCACAAGCTAGAGCTGGTCACCACTAGATGGTACCTGCCTGAGGTGAGTCTTTGCAGTTCTCCTGACTGACATCTGGCAGGATCTCAAAGACAAGGTAGAAATTCCCTAAGTCTGAGGACCTGCCCATTATTAAAGTTGTCATGTTGAGATGAAGGAATCCAAGGAGTAGGAAGAAATATTTGCCTGACCAGATTGATATGAAGATTTAATGAATAATAGGCATGTAGGCAGACACACAACAAGTGAATTCTGAGAGATTCGCTTGCATTACAGTGAATGGGGTCCATTTTTACAGCCATTAAGAAATCCTATCTGGCCTCGTCCTTTGGGCCATTTTGTGCCTTCTTATTTGAATAGTTAAGAGGACAGATCACTATGTTTTATAACACCATTGGTTTCCTTTTGTGAAACTGACCATTTAGGGTGAGGCACTAAAGGGCTGTTGAGTTAGGTTCTAACTGCCTGTTAAGGCGTCACAAACAGTATCAGATCCTGCAATTTATACCTATTTTACATAGATAAAATGGGAGGGTAAAATGCTGAGCAAAATAAATCACAAAAGGGGGAAAACGTTGCATAGAGGGACCTAAAGCAAGGCAGCCCATTCTCTCCATACCTATTCAATACAGTATTTGAAGTTCTAGCTAAAGCAATAAGACAACAAAAGGAGATCAAGGAGATACAAATTGGGAAGAAAGAAGTCAAACTTTCACTATTTGCAAATGATATGATAGTCCATATACGTTACTCAAATATTCCACCAGGGAACTCCTACAGCTAGAAAATACCTTCAGTCATGTGGCAGGATACAATATTAACTCAAAAAAAAAAAAATCAGTAGCCCTCCTATATCCAAATGATAAATAGGATGAGAAAGAAATTAGAGAACCATCACCCTTTACAATAGCCACAAATAAGATAAAATATCTCGGGGTAACTCTAACCAAACAAGTGAAAGACCTGTGTGAGAAGAGCTTCAAGTCTTTGAAGAAAGAAGTTAAGTAGGATATCAGAAAGTGGAACTATTTCCCGTGTTTGAGGACAGGTGTGTAGCAAGAATCTTAACAGGTCTTCTTAATAAAAACAAACCTGGAGCCAGGTTTTGGGGTGAATCCTGGAAGATCAGGGAAGCAAAACACACCACAGCTACCTCACCTCGCCTGTTCCTCCAGTTGATCCTGATTCCTCAGCCTGGAAGTCTCTGAGTCCTTATCCGAAATGAATCTCAGCTGAACTGCTGCTCCAAAACCTGAATGCTTAACCAGCCAAATGCTGCTAGTTTCTGGTCCTCATACCTTATATACTTATACATCTTTCTGCCTTCTACCATCGCTCCCTGGGATTAAAGTCTCTATTTCTAGAATTAACGCCATGAGTTACCATGCTTGGCTGTATGCTTGAACAGATGGATTTCTGCCTCTGGAATGCTAGGATTAAAAGGTGTGTGCTTCCATTTCCTATCTTCTATGTTTAATAATTGTGGTGGTTCTGTCTCTGACCCCAGGTAAGTTTATAAGGGTGCACAATATTTTGGGGAACACAATACCACCACATAGGTGGCATCAACATAGTAAAAGTGACAATCTTACCAGAAACAATCTACAGATTCAGTGCCATCCCACATCAAAATCCCAATGCAATTCTTCACAGACCTTGAAGGAACAATACTCAACTTCATATGGAAAATCAAAAAATCCCACGATAGCCAAAGCAATCTTTTTTTTTTCTTCTTTTATTGGTTTTCAAGATAATGTTACTCTGTGTTTGTCTTTCTGAGTCTGCATTACCTCACACAGGCTGATTTTTTTTCTATTTCCATCCATTTGGGTAAAAATGTCATGATGACATTGTTTTTTACTGTCACATAATACTCCATTGCGTAAACGTACCACATTTTCTTTATCCATTCTTCTGTTGAAGGGCATCTAGGGTGTTTTCAGTTTCTGAGTATTTCAAATAATGCTGCCATGAATATGGTTGAGCAAATGTCTTTGTGGCATGATTGAGCACCTTTTGAGTATATGCTCAGGAGTGGTTCTGCTGGGTTTTGAGGTATATGGATTCCCAATATTCTGAGATACCATCTTACTCATTTCTAGAGTGTCTGTACAAGAATGCATTGCCACCATCAATGGAGGACTGTTCCCCTTTCTCCACATCTTCTCCACCATAAGCTCTCTTCTGTTTTTATTATCTCAGCCATTCTGACTGGCATAAAATGGTATCTCATTGTTGTTTTGATTTGCATTTTCCTGACAGCTAAGGATGTTGTACATTTCCTTAAATGTCTTCTGACCACTTGAGATTCTTCTGTTGAGAATTCCCTGTTTAGTTCTGTAGCCTATTTTTAAGTTGAATTATTTGATATTTTGCTGTGTAGTTTCTTGAGTTCTTTATATATTTTAGAGATCAGCTCTTTATCTGATGCTGGGATGGTAAAGATCTTTTCCCATTCTGTAGGCTGCCTTTTTGTCTTATTGACAGTGTCCTTTGCCTTACAAATGCTTCTCAGTTTCAAGAGGTCCGATTTATTAATTGTTTCTCTCAGTGTCTGTGCTACTGGTGTTATATTTAGGAAGTGGTCTCCTGTGCCCATGCATTCAAGGCTATTTACCACTTTCTCTTCTATGTGATTCAGTGTAAATGGATTTATGTTGAGGTCTTTGATCTATTTGGAATTTAATTTTGTGCATGGTGATAAATATGGATCTAGTTGGATTCTTTCCACATGTAGATCCAGTTATGCCAGTATCATCTATTGAAGATGCTTCGTCCCAATTGTGTAATTTTTGCTTCTTTGTAAAAAATCAGGTGTTCATAGATGTGCATGTTATTGTCATGGTCTTCAATTTGATTGCATTGATCAATGTGTCTGTTTTTATGCCAATACCAAGCCGTTTTTATTGTTATAGCTCTATAGTCGAGCTTGAAGTCAGGGGTGGTGATGCCTCCAGAAATTCCTTTATTGTATAAGATTGTTTTGGCTATCCTGGAATTTTGTTTTTCCCTATGAAGTTGAGTATTGTTCCTTCAAGGTCTATGAAGAATTGCATTGAGATTTTCATGGGGATTGCACTGAATCTGTAGGTTGCTTTTGGTAAGATTGCCATTTTTACTATATTTCTCCCAGTTATCCTCAAAGACAGGAGATCTTTCATTTTCTGATTTCCTCTTTAACTTCTTTCTTCAAAGACTTGAAGCTCTTGTCACACAGGGATTTCACTTGTTTGGTTAGAGTTTCCCCAAGATATTTTATCTTATTTGTGGCTATTGTAAAGGGTGATGTTTCTCTAATTTCTTTCTCAGCCCATTAATCATTTGTATATAAGAGGGCTACTTATTTTTTGAGTTAATCATAGGCCTGAAAGGAACCTTCTTTCATTATTTACTAAATTATCATCCCTATTTATTTAAAAATGAGATTTGTTTTGTTTTGTTTATGTGTGTTTTCCCAACAAACACATACATACACACACACATACACACACAGACACAGACACACACACACACACACACACACACAGACGTATATATAAAGTGAATGCACCTGCATAGGCCAGAAGAGGTATATTGATTGTTCTGGAGTGGCTGTTACAATATATGGATGTTATAACTGAATCCAGGTCCTCTGAAAGAGCAGCAAGTACTTTCAACTATGGAGACATGTCTCCTAGCCCCCTTCTTAATATTTAAGCTTATATCCATAGATCTGTGCCTCTTTTACCTTAGGAAGGGAGTTTGGGGTTTCTTTTATTCAGTGGAAAATGCAGAGTCTAATAACTGTTCAAATCGCTGAGAATAAGTGTCTTTGAGTGTTCAACCATAGGGGGCATCCCTATCAACCTCCTCTCATGAAGGTTCAGGGAACATCTCAGAAAAGTGGGAACAAAGATTGCAAGAGCTGGAAAATGGGGGAGGACAGCTGCAAAATGCTGTCTTCCAGATGTCTTATCTCTATTGTACACATAAACTCTTAGAAGCTGTGATAACTTGAACAAGATCAAGCTAGTCAAAATTAACAGGGGTTGAGGAAGAGTCCTTATAGCCTCCACCCTAGCCAAAGAACTGTTAGCTGCTGATTGCTACTGAATGAGAGAGACTCATTTTCCTTTGGGGATGTGGCAAACAACAGGTTGTCTATACCTGGTTCAATGCTCCATACCCATTCATATATGATCAGCACTAATTGGATTCAAGAGAATAATAATAATAATAATAATAATAATAATATAATAAAATACATTTGCATGACAATTCCTGTATCTATCTTTGTCTAGGAAAAGAGTGTAGAAATATTGGAAAAGCCAGAATAGCAGGAAGTCTGCTGTGAGACAGTTTCTCCTATAAATGGCTGCATAAATAAGACTGACCTAAGGAATGACAATATCAATTGACATGAAAAGGGGAAATTTTCATGGAGTCCCATCCCTACACAAAGAACTATGGGTTAGTACTGAATGCTGGGATTAGGAGAATTAGCCTTTCCCAGGAATTAGCCTTTTGATGTTTTTCCAATACAGAGTGGTCAGTCAAACCATATATACTACACTAACAAAAAGAGATTTAACAGGTTGTTTGTATGTGTATGCACACATGTGTGTGCATGCAAGTGCATGTTTATATAAATATTACCTGCCAATAACCTGCCAATCCATCTCTGTCTGTGTTGGATAGTTTTATGTTAACTTGACACAAGCTAAAGTCATCTGGGAGGGGGAAATTTCAATTAAGAAAATGTCTCCATAAACTTGAGCTGTAAGCAAGCCTTTGAGGCCTTTTCTTAATGAGTGATTGATAAAAGAGAGTCAAGCCATTGTGTGTGGTGCCATTCCTGGGATGATAGTCTTAGGTTCTATAAGAAAGCTCCATACAATCTCATTATCTCTGCATTGCACTCAAGTTGTTTTCTGTGTCGTTCTCTATTTGCTATAAATGGGGGCTTTTTTGGGTGAGGCATCATGGTTATGCTTATCTGCAGGTATACAGATATTATTTAGAATATAGTAAGGAATTATGCTGATCAAGCAAAGTGGCAATGCTATATTATTATAAACTCCGTAATCTCACTAGCCTTGAGAAGGTGACATGGTTTCCAATACCAGGCATGATTTCCCTTGTGATGCATGGACCTTAAGTCCAATTAGATAACTGGTGATTACCACAAATCTGTGGGTGTTTTGCTACCTTTATGCATATCTTGCCTTGCTAGTAATGATCACAGTTCACAGGTATTTTAGCTGGACAGGCTATTTGATTATTTCCCTCTCATGGCAATGTGTATAGTATTTATCTTTTAGATCCATAGGAGCTGGACCACAGGAAAGGGGCTTCTGTGTCAAATCGAGCCCAAATCATCTGAGTCCTATGTTCAAAGTGTACAATGTCTTCAGCAATAGGGACCTGCCCTCAATCCCTGAGAGGAAACAAAGATCTACATCAGTAACCTATACTGTTTTGAGAGTCAATAGGACTACACTAACTATTTGAAAGAAGGTTTCTTATGACTGGTACTGGATTTTTAATACTCTGGTTTTTAATTGGGAGCATTTTCAACTCAAGTGGCTTAACTTCACACAGACACACACATGAATACACACACACACACACACACACACACACACACACACACACACACACATGGCTTTATCAATAGACTTAATGTCACTTTTCACTCACCTTTCCTCCTTTTGTATTGAACTCTGTCCCTTCTCCACAATTAGAACTCCCTCCCCCATTATTTCATTTCTACTTCATAAGAACTGTATCCAGCTATGTCCTTCCCAAGCCATCTCCCCACCTATGATTGATTTATATTTTCCTGGTTTCTGTGGTTACTCCATACTGTCTATTCAAACCTGAGGATTTGGAGGTAGAAGCCACAGAAGAGTAAGAATAACAGACATTTGTCTCTCTAGATCTGAGTTACCTCCCTCACTATAATCTTTTCTTGGTCCATTTAATTAACTGTAAATTTCATCGTCTCATATTTTGTTACAGATGAATACTATTCCATTTTGTATATGAAAAAGATTTTCATTATCCATTCATCTGTTGAAGGACATTTATGGTTTCAATTTCCTAGCTATGGCAAATAGTGTAATAATGGACATTGTTGAGCAAGTATCTGTGGAGTAGTAGGTCAAGTACTTTGGGTATATGCCGGTGGTCATGTGGTAGATATATTTTTAATTTTTTGAGAATTTTCATATTTATTTGCAGAATGGCTGTATGACTTTGAATTCTCATCAACAGTAAATGAGGGTTCCTGTTTCTTCACAAGCTCAATAGCATTTGCTGTCAGTTGTTTCACTGCTTAATGTCATATTTATAAATTAATGTTCATACATTTGTGTTCTTTTGTGTATGTATACATATTCCTACTTTCAGTACTCAGATAATTTTGGAGAAATTTTTTGGCTTGAAATAAAGATGATGACTGTGATTCCATCAATATTACAATATAAAACTATATGAATAATTTTTGCTCATTTTGTTCATTTTTGCTTATTGATCTTTGTTATAGAATAATACTGTGATGATAAGATAGTTTACTTTTCCTATTCGGTATAGAGACCTCTAGATGTAGAGATTTGCTTTTAGAATAACTTAAGGATATTACAACTTTATTCCTCACTCTAAAAGTGTAATAAAGATGTGGGAGAGTCTAAATGCTGTGCTAGGAGCAGAAAGGTATCAGAAATCTAGTGGAAGCCTAAGGTAACTTCATGTGATCATCACCCTGTTGAAGCAGACTCATTCCAACAGGAAGCCTTACTTTAGTGTATTCTCCCTTCTTTCTAAAGAAAAAGAAAAAAGGCTTGTAGTGTCCATTGACCTATGATCAGGCATATAAAATCACATGCCATGGATCAGCACTATCTTGTCTCAAGATCATTTGCATAGCATTAAAATACAGCAGTGTACTTTGTTTCAACTCAATAAAATCAAGAGTCAAAAATTATTTATATTCAATACATCCATAGTTGACTAACATTAAAAATACTAAAATACAAAGTGAGTCTTTTCCAAGTACATATTTTTCTAATTACACTAAGGATTTTACCTCCTACGATCACAGAACACTTTAGTGAGTGATACATTGGATATGGAAAAGAGCAATACATGTATATGTCAGCATGTATAAGCACGCCTGTGCCTTGAACTCATGTAGTGCTCTCTCTAGTAGAAATGCCTATCCATATGTAATCTCTTCTGGTCCACCCAGCAGTCTTGGGAGGGAGGTAGACATGTCACAATATTTTGAAAAAGGTACTTACTGAGTGTTGAGCGACCATGTTTTGCCAATGTCTGGAAAGCCAGGATGAGACAGATTAATGCTTTGATTTATCTGTTCATGTCTGATTATTCATTATTATTATTGTAATTCCAAAAGCAATTATTCAGCACAGCTTGGCAATTTGAGTGGAATTCTATGAATTGGTCACAGGCCTGGGAAACTCAAATGTCTGTACTATTCTTCAGTAAAGAAATCATATACTGGCAAAATTATTTTAGCAGAGGAAATAATACTAAAAGCTTTATGCATTAGACAGAACTTTTAGTACTTACAATTTTTGGTCTTGTTAGCTGTACCTAATAGATTAAGAAAGCTGGCTTAAGGAGATACTAAATTGAGGTGATTTCTCTCTGGAAGTGCTGAAGCTATGGCTTGAAAATGAAGATTTCAAATTGGCATTTGCTTTGCTGTCCACTGCTGTGCATCACACTTGTCAGCTATTAAGTGACTTCTGCTATTCTGTTTTCTCAGAAACTTTCAGCCCG